>NW_024039390.1:307500-317500 GCF_016077235.1 Cyprinodon tularosa
ATGAATTACAACTTCTCTTCAGACGCCCATTTCATGCTTTCATAACTTTTAGGAAAACTATTTCTTCCTTTTGCAGTTAAACAAGGACAATTTTGTCTTTTAGTATTTTGGTGAATTACGGAGATAATTGCTCACACAGATGTTCACCTATCACGTTATTTACAAGGAAAATGTTACCTTAAAGGATGTCTTATTACATTCTATTTCTTTTTTATCTTGGGACTGATTCCTCAGGATCACTGATGACGGTTGGTTTTCTTAAAGTCGGGTTAAAAGTGACCAAAACTGGAGGAGAAGAAAACGACCAACATCTGTATTCCATGTGATACCCCAGCTGGTGGCAAAGAGTCGTTAGCTTTGCAGCAATCCCCTTGACTGTGCCATCTGACATTTTTGGTTTCAGTTTGTTGTCCAATTTCCTTTAATGATTAATAATTAAAACAAATTATATCATTATTAATTTATGCTGCTGCAATCTACTTTTCTCTCTATTTGCACCGATGTTTCTTCATATCCAGCTAACTACTGTTCCACCTGCACGCCCTCTACCCACTTCACTTCAATGTTTTTCTAAGTCTTTGATTGATAAGATATGGGCCAGTTTTTCTCGTACCTGATGTTATCGACTATTGTTCTCTATTTGAGAAATATAACTGACGAAAACTTTTCTAATATTGAACAATGCAAAATAAGAAGTAAACATTTCTGATTCATGCTGATATTATATCACGTCAACATCTGTATATTTTAATACTGAAAGCTGCAGTTTTGTTATCTTATCAGTAATGAAGACCCCTCTAGTGGTGACAGTAATGAGAAACCTCAACTTTTTAGCAAAAGCAAACCTGAGGGAGGGAGGGAGGGAGGGAGGGAGGGAGGGAGGGAGGGAGGGAGGGAGGAGACATGGAGAGAGACACGTCTGTAGTTTGAACCTGAGCATCTTCCCGCCTCTAGAGGAACAGAATCCCTTCCATGGCAGGAAGCACTAAACAGTTTTTGATTATGTGTTTTTCCTTCTTTTTCCTTGATGGTGTGTTCTTCAGCCTATGAGCCTGCTGCAGCTGCCCAAACCCACAGAGAGCCAGCATGGCAGGGGCGATCCATCGGCACCACCAAACTACGACTGGTGGAGTTTTCATCTTTCTTAGAGACGCAGAGGGATCAGGAGGCAGTGAGTACACACACACACACACACACACACACACACACACACACACACACACACACACACACACACACACACACACACACAGACAGTCAGACAGAGACAGCAGTCTACAATAAGCACTCCCTATTGTCCTATAAACAGAGATGACAGATAACCCTACAGCAGAGAACAGCATTAAAGCCTTTTGTGTGTCTCCTTGTATGAATAACCTTTATAAAGCTCTATCTCTCCGTCTGCTCTGCCTATCTGTCATCTTGCCACATCAGGGATCCATTGTCATTTTTCTACCTTGGGCTCACAGACAGCTGGCATTCATCTTGTTGCTTTCTGTTTGGATAGTACATAAAAATGTCCTACAGTGGCTTTGAAATGGATTCTATTGTGCAGCAGCGTCACCTTCCCTGCATGATTTACTCTACTGTAAATAAATGGAGCTAGATGTGTCCTTAGATAACGCCACCATAAAATGGACATTTACAACTACGATCTAAAAGTTTCTCGTATAAACTTAGAGGATTATTTAGTGTAAAGCAGCATAGTCACATTAAAGGACTTTTAAAAAATGTGTACTCCAGTAACTTTTTCTGAAAGATTACCACATCCTGCTGGGGTATAATTATTTTTGCTTCTTTTTTTGGTATATAAAGCACTTTGATCATATTTACAATGACATAAACCCTTCACTGAAGCTGTAAAGGAGGTAGTAGGGCTAATCCAGTTAGGACTTTTTTTGCAAAAATGCAAAAAAAAAAAAAAGATTTCAATAGCCATATGAAAAGCTGGAAAACAGGTTCAGATGTGTCTGCTGATGGAAGCATCGTCACTGCCCGATCCGTCCCGGAATACGATCCATTCAGCTCATTTGCGCATGCGCATATATATCCGGGTCGTCCTTGATTTTATTTTGTAAATATCTAAATGACGTTTTCCCTCTCTTAAAATAGTAAACGTACTAAAATATAATGTATTAAATGGTAATAATGAATTTCCTGAGAGAATAAATGCCTTAAAATCCTTTCTGTTTAATGACTCTGTGCCCAATCTGCATCGGAAACGGGATCCTACGCTACTTCCGGTCGCTAACTTTTTCGACTTTGGATTCAAACATAAATCTATTCTTTTTTTAGTTTGATGTTTTCATTTTGTTTTAACCTTATGCTATATAGTGCGTAATCTTAAGAAAGAAGCAACTAAAATGCACATAAACATGGTTTAATCGTATTTTGCCGGACTGCTCTGAGCATGTCTGTCGATGATGTCAGAGAAGCAGTTTAACAAAGAAAATGTAAAAAGCATAAGAATTGTCTCACAAAAGGTATAGAAGAGTTTTTTAAAGATGTTTATTTGGATTCTTTAGTGAGTTAAGGATAGAAATAAGTAGTTTTAGTGCAAATTATTACATTACTTATGGACACCCGCATATGTATATCTGTATGCACATGTGCAGGACGGATTGTGCTTCCGGGAAGGATCGGGTAGTGACAAGCGTGACTACAGCAGTCTAAATACAAACAAGAATATACATTGTTTGAAATAAATGTGAAGGTAGCAGATAAAATCCAGAAGACAACTCAGCTTCCCTCCATTAAAGACATTTCATTCCAGCGCTGCGTGTCCAGAGACCGTAACCTTATAAATGAGCCCTTACACCCCCGACATGGACTGTTCTCACTGCTGCCTTTGGAGAAGAGACTTCGAAGCATCCAATGCAGGTCCAGCTGATTCCAGAACAGTTTCTTGCCCACTGCCATTAGACTGCTGATTGTTTTATAAAATTGGATAAAAAAAAAAGTACTTTAACTAATATTTAGTCATATGTTTACATTTATCATTGCTGCTTACCTTTATCAAAGCTGCACTTTAAAAAAAGAAAATGTCTTGAGAGCTGTACTGAACGAAATTTCTTTTTGCATACACTCTGTGTGCAAAGATAATAAAGTCTGTCTAAGTCTGAGTCAACATCCGGTTGAATTCAGGGCTCATCAACGATGCAATGGTCACTGCGGTCATTCCTCCTTCAAGCTCTGCTGCCTGAAACAAGAGTAGAGCTGCAGCTGTCCATTCTTTTAGGGAAAGATTCATCTATCCAACATTTTTTTGGTTCATCCATCAATCTGAAAATAAATAATTTCAGAAAATTAAGTATTTACGAGTATAAATTAAGTACTTTAAAAAATTTATTTTTTGAGGCAAAGTCATGTTGTAAATATACAACATATACATAAAATATATATATATAATCCAAAGAGATTTTTAATGGTAAAGAGAAATTTTCTATATTCTTTTTAGAGCTTTGTCTTAATTTCTGCTGTAATTATTATTTTTTTTTATGCAATTAACAAATTTGGCATTATACTGATCTATAAATCACAATTAATCATTTTAATCTTAATTTTAACCTAATCTAGAATATCCTGAATTGAAGTCAAAGCCTGGCGCCCCTCTCTTTCCCTGTGCATACTTAGTTCATCTTCCCACTGACTAAAAACCCGGCTGAGAGCTTAATTGGTCTTCCTCCATGGTCCTTGCGTGTACGCCTGTATGGACAGTCCTCTCTCTGAGTCGCATTGTGATGGACCCTACCCACCCAGTCCTACACGGATAAGTGGATTTATACAATGGATGGATTGATGGGTGGCTTTGGATGCTAATAGGCACTCGCTCTCTTGCTCCTCAAATGTCAGACTTTCAGAGTATTCAGTCAGAAGCACAACTAGAAAATCAGGTCGGTCTATAATAGCCGCCGTGTTTAGAAGTGTTTTGAAGGTTTTAGGTATTAACTGTCTGTTAGTTTGTATCCTAATGAAGGTTGTGAATACAGTCATTTATTGTCTGAATGCCTAAAACTGAAAGAAAACACATTGTAGATCAGTGTTGCTGATAGAGTAGATAGCACGACAGTAATTAGAGCAGGACACTGGTTTCCCAACCAGTTCTACTGAGGTGGGGTCAGCAGGGGCGGATCTAGATGGGGGGCCAATCATTGGCCACCCCTGTGGCCACCCCTACCATTTGTTCCCTCTAATACAGATGGTGGCAGCAGTAATACTCTCAAGTGGAATATTCAAAACATTTTTTGTGGTTAATTATGCACATCAATATACTAACATCAAAGATCAGTACAGAACTTATCAAATACTCAATTTATGTAGATATTAGTGCTTGTAAATATCAATTTTAATGCAGAATGTTTATTGATTAAAGTAGGTAAGTAATGAGGATGTAAAAGATTTACGCCACAGAACTCAAAACTGAAAGAGTTTTATCCACTATACCTTTTTATGTTTAAATATATGCATCTATTTCTTACCAAAGGCTGTAGGAAAGTATAGTTTGTCTTTATTTAGAAAATATGGATGTTTTGCTCGTTAATTCTCCTCTTGGAACAGTGCCGATTGACCCTGAGTTTCTGGTGCCTTATCAACTTTCGCCCCCCCTTCAGTGTACATTGGTTATTGCCTGGCCACCCTTCTAAAAAATTTCTGGCTACGCCTCTGGTGGTCAGACATAGACTTTGATTCTAGAGCCAACCCAACTGGAGTAAATTGTCGGCTGTGACGTCTGGTTTATCGTTCAAAATGATGTCATCAAACAGACAGTCATAAGAAAATAGTCTTTCAAAGTAATAAAACAATGTAAAAAAAATAGGAATAACATGATTACAAAATAAGAAATCTGGGCAGATCAAGCACTTTTCTACATAAACGCATAAAACCGTTCTTCAGTACATAATGCATATAAGCCAGGACAAGATAAAGAACCTCCAGGTGTGAAATCTACTGTTTAACTATGAGTAACTCAAGTTATTCTTAGTGAGTAGAGTGACCAGAAATTAGCTGATTCTCTCATAAGATTATTACTTAAATAACAGTAAGCGAAAGTAAAACTACTCCTAAAAGTATGTTGTTGTTGTTGTTTTTTTTTATAATTTTATTTTGATCAGGGGGAACCAATTAAAAATCTATTTTTTTTTCCATTTTAAAATCTAAAATGTTATTTGAAGTAGAGAGCAACAATCGTTAAGTTAGTATATATACAATTTCCTGACTCATGTTTCATAAAAACACCTGAACTGTCCGTTTTTTCTTTCTTTTTTCTGGCTTAATGAGAGCAGTGGGCTTTAGGCTGCCCTGCAAGGCTTAAACCTGGGTTTAAATGTAGACAAAGTCATTCTCAAGCTATTCCAGGCTCCTTCATGAGCTTATATGATCCCAAAAACTAAGACCGTTTTGTTTAAATGATTGGTTGCAAACTATTTGTACTTCAACATACCAGGAACCACATTTCTCATCTTCAGCAAAATGTTTATTTTATACTAAGAGGCTTAAAAGTTTCATCAAATCCAGTCAAAACGCCCAAGAGCGCCTCTCACAACTGCAGAAGAAACTTCTCATCTCAGGTCTGGATGAAAACATGATGAGTTTGGAAGCAGAGCAAACATAGTTCATACAAACCATGCATGGTCCTAGTTATCGCTGTTACAAAAATCCACAACAAAATGAAAATTTTTGGGCAGAAACTGAACATATGCTGGATGATGGTGGAGATTTTTTAAATATGTCATATTAAATTAAGCGTTCATTTCCGCATGTTTTGTTCCTGAATTTAATGATAATATAGAGCATGTTCTCCTCGAGCTCCGAGGAAGTCGGGAGGAAGCGGAGGCTTTATTTATAAATGTTTTCAATCAGGTTGGGTCGGGATTAGCCAGACCTCTGATTTAAATAAATGTAACTTAGCTTTTACCCTCCTCTGGTAAGAAGTAAATATTACGCTATTATACTGGTTTAATATGTTTGATGTCAAAAGGTAAACTAGGAAAAAGTTATATTTTCAAGCTGGAATGGTTTGCAGCACTTTAGTGAAATGAAATGTTATATTCTGATTGTTGGAGTAAAGCTTAAAGAAATAAAACGTGGTCAGACTTTGACTTTGATTTTAGAGCCAACCAAGCCGAAGTAAATGGATCTGACATGTATATCCATTTGGGAGAAAGGTGACTATTTAAAGGATACAGATGGAGGGACTGTGAATGGGGGTCTGCCATAGAACAGATGTTTGTTGTAGAGATAAGGACTTCTGGTTTTTTTTGAACTCTTATCTACTGACACTGATTTGGATCAAACTTGGCTTTAAAAGGAGGCTGTTTAGTAGCTTTCTGCATAAAGAGAGTAGCGTTAAAACAAACAAAAAACGAACCACTGCAGAGTGGAGTTTGTCTCGTTGTTGCAAGCAAATAATATTTTCTAAATGGAAATTTTAAAAATACAATCATTTTTAAAAGGTCCTAATCGAAAAACCTTTTTAGAGGAACTTTTATGTTTCCCCAAATTTTATTTTAAATATTTGTTAGTATTTAAAAAAAAAACATTTTTTTAAACTTTATTTCTCTTTTTACTTCTTTATATGCATATGTATATATTTTTTTCTTTACATGTTTGTCTTTTTTCAAATGCATTTTAGAGAACACATACAGACGGTTGCTCTTATTGTAGACATAGACCAATAGATGGGAAGTGTTGGCCTAGTGGTTAGAATAGTGAGCTTGTTCTCTGAGAAGGTTGTAAGTACCCGGTTTGATCCCCTTCACCTGCTCAGGGACCCGGAGGTCTTTATTTGCTTTATTCTGCTTTTTTTCTTCTTCTATTTCATTATCTAATTCATGTAAAGTACTTTGAATTGTCTTTGTACTAAATTGTGCTTTGCAACTTGCCTTGCCTCAGAAAATGTCAATCATTTCTCTCAAAACCTTTTTTGATTCAACTATTTTTCAAAACTTTAATTTCTCTAGTTGCATTTCTTTTTTTTCAAATTTCCATTTACAAAGTTTTTTTTTAAATGCTTTCAACAATAATGGAACAGAGTTAACTCCATAGATTAAATTATCTCTGTTTATTTTTATTTTTGCATCACTAGAAAACAACATCTCTGTTTTTTCGAACAATTATCAGACATGAACCAACTGAGAGGAGAAAAAGCAGATTTTGAACACTAGCTGTCTGATTGTTGCATCATTTTTTAGATATTAATAAGATCATCATTAACAGTAATACATGTGTATCACTTAGAAACTGAAAACCTTCCTGGTAGATTGTTTTCACACATTTTGTTTATGTTGCAGAGAGATTTTTTGGAGAAATGATGGATGTGAAACAATTTTCCACCTCATAATTTTTCCTTTATTTTTTTAATATTTTGCAGTACAATAAGCACCTGTTTGTGCACATCAGCCAGAGCAGCCCGAGCTACAGCGACCCGCTGCTGGAGTGTGTGGACATCAGGCAAATCTACGACAAGTTCCCCGAGAAGAAGGGCGGATTAAAGGAGCTTTTCAGCAAGGGCCCACAGAACGCATTCTATTTGATCAAGTTCTGGGTAAAGAAATGTGCTAATTACTTTCACTACTTCTTCTTACTTCATTTTTACAATCTTCTAAACATTACTTTGCCGGGAATAGCTTTTTAAAATTACCCAAAAGCAAAATCACCTTTGCAAGTACTCTGTACTTTTCCATGAAGGGTCTTTGTCTGCACTTCCAGGTGTTTGAGTGTGTGTGTGTGTTCTGTCATTCCACCTGGGATATAGAGGTGGTGGGTTGATGAAAGCTCAGACGCTTTGTTTGAACACCTGCTCACCTCCTGACTCACAGGTTGCTCTGCCTCCACCTTTGTGTGTCTCGCCTTGCTGCTCTTTCTCCAAAATGCCTCAGGCCAAATCATAAACTTTCAAGAATATTGAAAAGCACAAATTTCCGACAGCTGTGACACAGCGGTTTACCTTCTGCAACCGCAATTTAGAGAGTGAAAGAGGTGACGGGTCTTTAAACCTGTTTACATCACTAGATAGCATATAGCCCTATACTGGAACATCTGTAGGTTTTTTTTTACTTGATCATGGTGATGGAAGCAATGAGTTAAAATTCATGGTTATGACTAAAACTTTATTATTGCACAGAATAGCTTAGCAAAATTAAATAAAGCCAAGAAACCTTGAGACTAGTAAAAGTGATTGTATTTAATGCATATGGAAATAAACTTGAGATAAGAGGAGCTTTTCTCACCTTTACTTCTTGCAGAAAAAAGTCTCAAATCCTCTCGGCAGCAGCTGCAAAATACAATAGAAGATAACACTTGTTTCTCTTGACAAACGCAGTTTGCCACCAGGTTAAAAATAACTTCAGTTTTTTTTTGTGTTGCGCCGATACCAATACCAGCGTCGGTCGGGGCACCGATCCTGCACTAAAATGGTGGTATCGGTATCGGCGAGTATCCAATCATCTAGCAGAATGTTTGCGGAGCCAAAATGTAGACTCTTAGATTATAAATAAAATCAGTTCATGTTGACAATTGGGGGAAAAACAATATATACGAGTCCAGCTAGTTGCAGAGTAATTGTCTTTGCAGTGTTTCCTGCTCATTAGCAGAGGTTGTTTTAGCTAGTTACATTTACCTGGTTACAGTTACTAGAAAAAAACATAACTTTATACCCTAAGTATTTTAATGCACCGTTTTATTTATTTATTCTAAATTTTTTTGTAGTTAGTGTAGTCAAAGATTTACTCAAGTAAAAGTAGCAGTACTTTAACATATTATTACTTGAGTAAAAGTAGTCAAGAAATTACTCCAGTGAAAGTACTGGATAAAAATGGCTACTTAAGTACTCAGTAATTGTTGGCTTCTGATTTATTGTTTAATGATGTCATCAAACAGATGGTTATAAGCAAATTCTGGTCTTTTCATGCAATAAAACAAGGTAAATAAAATACAAATAACATGATTACAAAATAAGATATTTGGGCTGAACATTGCTTTTTCACATAAACGTATAAACCTATTCTTTAGTACATATTGCATATATGTCAGGAAAAATTGAAGAACCTCCAGCTGGGATATCTCCTGTTTACTGTATTTCCTTCTGATATCTAAATAGCTGAAGTCAGTCATAGTGGGTAGGATAACCAGAGTCTTTTTTTTTTAAGAAATTTTTTTTTTTTTAGAATATTATTTTTTTAAGTAACAGTAAGGGAAAGTGCAACTGTTGTACTAAAAGTCCATGGTTGTTGTAAATGTAACTAGTTTCTACCCTCCTCTGGTAAGGAGTAAATATTACAGTGTTTTACAGGTTTAATACGTATGATGTCAAAAGGTAAACTGCTTTGTTTTTCTTTTAAGCTGGAATTGTTTTTCTTCTTTTTCAGTTACATTATTTATCTACCTCATTTTGGGAAATTCTCACCTATTTTGCAAACCCAAATGGAAAAGCAAATAACTTAGGAACATTATTAGAAAGTTAACACCCTCTAGTTTCTGAATATATACATGAAAATTGGGTGAGTAAAACACAGCCTAAGCTGCATCAGTTCAAACATGACTTTTTTATTCTCGAAAATAATAGGTCTTTTTGAACAGCAGTAATAAAGACATGATTGCTTGTTGTGGCTGCTTTTTCATTTTTACATTTTGACATGCTGCTATATCTGTGTTAATTGTGCTTTGGTGCTCGCTGTGTCCACAAAATGCACTTTGTGGTTGAATTGTGGAGAATCTAAGTTTTCCAACGATGTCCAACATGTCTATATTGGTTAACATTTTACCGCTGTAATTTCTTTGCATTCTGAGTTATTAATTGTCAACGCCTTAAAACGGGTCAGTTTGAGAGGTTAAATTATCTTTTTCTAGTCCTTAAAGGCACACCATGTAACATTTGGCCACTAGAGGGTGCTAGACCTGTAACTTTTACGTTTAGGGCCCCCTGTAGTTTTTGTTTGTTTCCTGCTAGCTTTCTCTGCCCGTGTTTAGCTTCCAATGAACATCTAAAATAACAAAAAAGATA